>NC_060914.1:0-40825 GCF_021234035.1 Daphnia pulicaria | reverse complement strand
TCATAATTTTTTCGGATTTTTTGAACTTGGACCTCTCCACCTCCTGAAAGTCTTTTCTCATCTTTTTTTTGGATTAACGTATTTTCTCATCATTTTTTTGGATTTTTTGAACTTTGAACTTTGACCTCCTGAAATGTCTTTTCTCATCATTTTTTTGGATTAACGTCTTTTCTCATCATTTTTTTGGATTTTTTGAACTTTGACCTTTGACCTCCTGAAATGTCTTTTCTCATCATTTTTTCGTATTTTTTGTACTTTGACCTTTGACCTTCTGAAACGTCATTTCTCATCATTTTTTCGGATTTTTTGAACTTTGACCTTTGACCTCCTGAAACGTCTTTTCTCATCATTTTTTCGTATTTTTTTGTACTTTGACCTTTGACCTTCTGAAACGACATTTCTCATCATTTTTTTTGATTTTTTGAACTTTGACCTTTGACCTCCTGAAAAGTCTTTTCTCATAATTTTTTCGGATTTTTTGAACTTGGACCTCTCCACCTCCTGAAAGTCTTTTCTCATCATTTTTTTGGATTAACGTCTTTTCTCATCATTTTTTTGGATTTTTTGAACTTTGACCTTTGACCTCCTGAAATGTCTTTTCTCATCATTTTTTCGGATTTTTTGAATTTGTACCTCTCCACCCCCTGAAAGTTTTTTCTCATCATTTTTTCGTATTTTTTGTACTTTGACCTTTGACCTTCTGAAACGTCATTTCTCATCATTTTTTTGGATTTTTTGAACTTGGACCTCTCCACCTCCTGAAAGTCTTTTCTCATCATTTTTTTGGATTAACGTCTTTTCTCATCATTTTTTTGGATTTTTTGAACTTTGAACTTTGACCTCCTGAAATGTCTTTTCTCATCATTTTTTTGGATTAACGTCTTTTCTCATCATTTTTTTGGATTTTTTGAACTTTGACCTTTGACCTCCTGAAATGTCTTTTCTCATCATTTTTTCGTATTTTTTGTACTTTGACCTTTGACCTTCTGAAACGTCATTTCTCATCATTTTTTCGGATTTTTTGAACTTTGACCTTTGACCTCCTGAAACGTCTTTTCTCATCATTTTTTCGTATTTTTTGTACTTTGACCTTTGACCTTCTGAAACGACATTTCTCATCATTTTTTTTGATTTTTTGAACTTTGACCTTTGACCTCCTGAAAAGTCTTTTCTCATAATTTTTTCGGATTTTTTGAACTTGGACCTCTCCACCTCCTGAAAGTCTTTTCTCATCATTTTTTTGGATTAACGTCTTTTCTCATCATTTTTTTGGATTTTTTGAACTTTGACCTTTGACCTCCTGAAATGTCTTTTCTCATCATTTTTTCGGATTTTTTGAATTTGTACCTCTCCACCCCCTGAAAGTTTTTTCTCATCATTTTTTGGTATTTTTTGTACTTTGACCTTTGACCTTCTGAAACGTCATTTCTCATCATTTTTTTGGATTTTTTGAACTTTGACCTTTGACCTCCTGAAACGTCTTTTCTCATCATTTTTTCGGATTTTTGAACTTGGACCTCCTGAAAGTCTTTTCTCGTCATTCTTTGGATTAACGTCTTTTCTCATCATTTTTACGGATTTTTTGAATTTAGGCCTCTCCTCCTCCTGAAAAGTCTTTTCCCATCATTTTTTCGGATTTTTTGAACTTTGACCTTTGACTTCCTGAAACGTCTTTTCTCATCATTTTTTTGGGTTTTTTTTGAACTTTGACCTTTGACCTCCTGAAACGTCTTTTCTCATCATTTTTTTGGATTTTTTGAACTTTGACCTTTGACCTCCTGAAACGTCTTTTCTCATCATTTTTTCGGATTTTTGAACTTGGACCTCTCCACCTCCTGAAAGTCTTTTCTCATCATTTTTTTAGATTAACGTCTTTTCTCATCATTTTGACGGATTTTTTGAATTTAGGCCTCTCCACCTCCTGAAACGGCATTTCTCATCATTTTTTCGGATTTTTTGAACTTTGACCTTTGACCTCCTGAAACGTCTTTTCCCATCATATTTTTTTTTTATTTTTTGAACTTTGACCTTTGACCTCCTGAAACGTCTTTTCTCATCATTTTTTCGGATTTTTTGAATTTGTACCTCTCCACCTCCTGAAACGTCATTTCTCATCATTTTTTCGTATTTTTTGTTCTTTGACCTTGGACCTCCTGAAACGTCATTTCTCATCATTTTTTCGGATTTTTTGAACTTTGACCTTTGACCTCCTGAAACGTCTTTTCTCATCATTTTTTCGGATTTTTGAACTTGGACCTCTCCACCTCCTGAAAGTGTTTTCTCATAATTTTTTTGGATTAACGTCTTTTCTCATCATTTTGACGGATTTTTTGATTTTAGGCCTCTCCACCTCCTGAAACGGCATTTCTCATCATTTTTTCGGATTTTTTGAACTTTGACCTTTGACATCCTGAAACGTCTTTTCCCATCATATTTTTTTTTGATTTTTTGAACTTTGACCTTTGACCTCCTGAAACGTCTTTTCTCATCATTTTTTCGGATTTTTGAACTTGGACCTCTCCACCTCCTGAAAGTCTTTTCTCATCATTTTTTTGGATTTACGTCTTTTCTCATCATTTTGACGGATTTTTTGAATTTAGGCCTCTCCACCTCCTGAAAAGTCTTTTCTCATCATTTTTTCGGATTTTTTGAACTTTGACCTTTGACCTCCTAAAACTTTTCTCATCATTTTTTCGGATTTTTGAACTTGGACCTCTCCACCTCTTGAAACGTCTTTTCTCATCATTTTTTCGGAAATTTTGAAATCCACCTCCTAAAAACGTCTATTCTCATCATTTTTTCGGATTTTTTTAATTTTGGCCTCTCCACCTCCTGAAAAGTCTTTTCTCATCATTTTTTCGTATTTTTTGTACTTTGACCTTTGACCTCCTGAAACGTCTTTTCTCATAATTTTTTTGGATTAACGTCTTTTCTCATCATTTTTTCGGATTTTTTGAACTTTGACCTTTGACCTCCTGAAATGTCTTTTCTCATCATTTTTTCGGATTTTTTGAATTTGTACCTCTCCACCCCCTGAAAGTTTTTTCTCATCATTTTTTCGTATTTTTTGTACTTTGACCTTGGACCTCCTGAAACTTCATTTCTCATAATTTTTTGGGATTTTTTGAACTTTGACCTTTGACCTCCTGAAACGTCTTTTCTCATCATTTTTTCGGATTTTTGAACTTGGACCTCTCCACCTCCTGAAAGTCTTTTCTCATCATTTTTTTGGATTAACGTCTTTTCTCATCATTTTTTCGGATTTTTTGAATTTTGGCCTCTCCACCTCCTGAAAATTCTTTTCTCATCATTTTTTTTGATTTTTTGAACTTTGACCTTTGACCTCCTGAAACGTCTTTTCTCATCATTTTTTTTGATTTTTTGAACTTTGACCTTTGACCTCCTGAAACGTCTTTTCTCATCATTTTTTTGGATTTTTTGAACTTTGACCTTTGACCTCCTGAAACGTCTTTTCTCATCATTTTTTCGGATTTTTCGAATTTGTACCTCTCCACCTCCTGAAAGTTTTTTCTCATCATTTTTTCGTATTTTTTGTACTTTGACCTTGGACCTCCTGAAACGTCATTTCTCATAATTTTTCGGATTTTTTGAACTTGGACCTCTCCACCTCCTGAAAGTCTTTTCTCGTCATTTTTTTGGATTAACGTCTTTTCTCATCATTTTTACGGATTTTTTGAATTTAGGCCTCTCCACCTCCTGAAAAGTCTTTTCTCATCATTTTTTCGGATTTTTTAAACTTTTGACCTTTGACTTCCTGAAACGTCTTTTCTCATAATTTTTTTGGATTTTTTGAACTTTGACCTTTGACCTCCTGAAACGTCTTTTCTCATCATTTTTATGGATTTTTTGAACTTTGACCTTTGACCTCCTGAAACGTCTTTTCTCATCATGTTTTCGGATTTTTTGAATTTGTACCTCTCCACCTCCTGAAAGTCTTTTCTCGTCATTTTTTTGGATTAACGTCTTTTCTCATCATTTTTACGGATTTTTTAAATTTAGGCCTCTCCACCTCCTGAAAAGTCTTTTCTCATCATTTTTTCGGATTTTTTGAACTTTGACCTTTGACCTCCTGAAACGTCTTTTCTCATCATTTTTTTGGATTTTTTGAACTTTGACCTTTGACGTCCTGAAACGTCTTTTCTTATCATTTTTTCGGATTTTTGAACTTGGACCTCTCCACCTCCTGAAAGTCTTTTCTCGTCATTTTTTTGGATTAACGTCTTTTCTCATCATTTTTACGGATTTTTTGAATTTAGGCCTCTCCACCTCCTGAAAAGTCTTTTCTCATCATTTTTTTTGATTTTTTGAACTTTTACCTTTTACCTTCTGAAACGTCTTTTCTCATAATTTTTTTGGATTTTTTGAACTTTGACCTTTGACCTCCTGAAACGTCTTTTCTCATCATTTTTTCGGATTTTTTGAATTTGTATCTCTCCACCTCCTGAAAGTTTTTTCTCATCATTTTTTCGTATTTTTTGTACTTTGACCTTGGACCTCCTGAAACGTCATTTCTCATCATTTTTTCGGATTTTTTGAATTTGTACCTCTCTACCTCCTGAAAGTCTTTTCTCGTCATTTTTTTGGATTAACGTCTTTTCTCATCATTTTTACGGATTTTTTGAATTTAGGCCTCTCCACCTCCTGAAAAGTCTTTTCTCATCATTTTTTCGGATTTTTTGAACTTTGACCTTTGACCTCCTGAAACGTCTTTTCTCATCATTTTTTTTGATTTTTTGAACTTTGACCTTTGACCTCCTGAAACGTCTTTTCTCATCATTTTTTCGGATTTTTTGAATTTGTACCTCTCCACCTCCTGAAAGTTTTTTCTCATCATTTTTTCGTATTTTTTGTACTTTGACCTTGGACCTCCTGAAACGTCATTTCTCATAATTTTTCGGATTTTTTGAACTCTGACCTTTGACCTCCTGAAACGTCTTTTCCCATAATTTTTTTTTATTTTTTTAACTTTGACCTTTGACCTCCTGAAACGTCTTTTCTCATCATTTTTTCGGATTTTTGAACTTGGACCTCTCCACCTCCTGAAAGTCTTTTCTCGTCATTTTTTTGGATTAACGTCTTTTCTCATCATTTTTACGGATTTTTTGAATTTAGGCCTCTCCACCTCCTGAAAAGTCTTTTCTCATCATTTTTTCGGATTTTTTGAACTTTTGACCTTTGACCTCCTGAAACGTCTTTTCTCATAATTTTTTTGGATTTTTTGAACTTTGACCTTTGACCTCCTGAAACTTCTTTTCTCATCATTTTTATGGATTTTTTGAACTTTGACCTTTGACCTCCTGAAACGTCTTTTCTCATCATGTTTTCGGATTTTTTGAATTTGTACCTCTCCACCTCCTGAAAGTTTTTTCTCATCATTTTTTCGTATTTTTTGTACTTTGACCTTGGACCTCCTGAAACGTCATTTCTCATAATTTTTCGGATTTTTTGAACTTTGACCTTTGACCTCCTGAAACGTATTTTCCCATCATTTTTTTTGATTTTTTGAACTTGGACCTCTCCACCTCCTGAAAGTCTTTTCTCGTCATTTTTTTGGATTAACGTCTTTTCTCATCATTTTTACGGATTTTTTGAATTTAGGCCTCTCCACCTCCTGAAAAGTCTTTTCTCATCATTTTTTCGGATTTTTTGAACTTTGACCTTTGACCTCCTGAAACGTCTTTTCTCATCATTTTTTTTATTTTTTTAACTTTGACCTTTGACCTCCTGAAACGTCTTTTCTCATCATTTTTTCGGATTTTTTGAATTTGTACCTCATCACCTCCTGAAAGTTTTTTCTCATTATTTTTTCGTATTTGTTGTACTTTGACCTTTGACCTTCTGAAACGTCATTTCTCATCATTTTTTCGGATTTTTTGAACTTTGACCTTTGACGTCCTGAAACGTCTTTTCTCATCATTTTTTCGGATTTTTGAACTTGGACCTCTCCACCTCCTGAAAGTCTTTTCTCGTCATTTTTTTGGATTAACGTCTTTTCTCATCATTTTTACGGATTTTTTGAATTTAGGCCTCTCCACCTCCTGAAAAGTCTTTTCTCATCATTTTTTCGGATTTTTTGAACTTTGACCTTTGACCTCCTGAAACGTCATTTCTCATCATTTTTTCGGATTTTTTGAACTTTGACCTTTGACCTCCTGAAACGTCTTTTCTCATCATTTTTTCGGATTTTTTGAATTTGTACCTCTCCACCTCCTGAAAGTCTTTTCTCGTCATTTTTTTGGATTAACGTCTTTTCTCATCATTTTTACGGATTTTTTGAATTTAGGCCTCTCCACCTCCTGAAAAGTCTTTTCTCATCATTTTTTCGGATTTTTTGAACTTTGACCTTTGACCTCCTGAAACGTCTTTTCTCATCATTTTTTTGGATTTTTTGAACTTTGACCTTTGACCTCCTGAAAGGTCTTTTCTCATCATTTTTTTGGATTTTTTGAACTTTGACCTTTGACCTCCTGAAACGTCTTTTCTCATCATTTTTTCGGATTTTTTGAATTTGTACCTCTCCACCTCCTGAAAGTTTTTTCTCATCATTTTTTCGTATTTTTTGTACTTTGACCTTGGACCTCCTGAAACGTCATTTCTCATCATTTTTTCGGATTTTTTGAACTTTGACCTTTGACCTCCTGAAAAGTCTTTTCTCATAATTTTTTCGGATTTTTTGAACTTGGACCTCTCCACCTCCTGAAAGTCTTTTCTCATCATTTTTTTGGATTAACGTCTTTTCTCATCATTTTTTCGGATTTTTTGAATTTTGGCTACTCCACCTCCTGAAAAGTCTTTTCTCATCATTTTTTAAAATTTTTTTAAACTTTGACCTTTGACCTCCTGAAACGTCTTTTCTCATAATTTTTTTGGATTTTTTGAACTTTGACCTTTGACCTCCTGAAACGTCTTTTCTCATCATTTTTTTGGATTTTTTGAACTTTGACCTTTGACCTCCTGAAACGTCTTTTCTCATCATTTTTTCGGATTTTTTGAATTTGTACCTCTCCACCTCCTGAAAGTTTTTTCTCATCATTTTTTCGTATTTTTTGTACTTTGACCTTGGACCTCCTGAAAAGTCTTTTCTCATCATTTTTTCGGATTTTTTGAACTTTGACCTTTTACCTCCTGAAACGTCTTTTTTCATAATTTTTTTGGATTTTTTGAACTTTGACCTTTGACCTCCTGAAACGTCTTTTCTCATCATTTTTTTTTGATTTTTTGAACTTTGACCTTTGACCTCCTGAAACGTCTTTTCTCATCATTTTTTCGGATTTTTTGAATTTGTATCTCTCCACCTCCTGAAAGTTTTTTCTCATCATTTTTTCGTATTTTTTGTACTTTGACCTTGGACCTCCTGAAACGTCATTTCTAATCATTTTTTCGGATTTTTTGAATTTGTACCTCTCCACCTCCTGAAAGTCTTTTCTCGTCATTTTTTTGGATTAACGTCTTTTCTCATCATTTTTACGGATTTTTTGAATTTAGGCCTCTCCACCTCCTGAAAAGTCTTTTCTCATCATTTTTTCGGATTTTTTGAACTTTGACCTTTGACCTCCTGAAACGTCTTTTCTCATCATTTTTTTTGATTTTTTTAACTTTGACCTTTGACCTCCTGAAACGTCTTTTCTCATCATTTTTTCGGATTTTTTGAATTTGTACCTCATCACCTCCTGAAAGTTTTTTCTCATTATTTTTTCGTATTTGTTGTACTTTGACCTTTGACCTTCTGAAACGTCCTTTCTCATCATTTTTTCGGATTTTTTGAACTTTGACCTTTGACCTCCTGAAACGTCTTTTCTCATCATTTTTTCGGATTTTTGAACTTGGACCTCTCCACCTCCTGAAAGTCTTTTCTCGTCATTTTTTTGGATTAACGTCTTTTCTCATCATTTTTACGGATTTTTTGAATTTAGGCCTCTCCACCTCCTGAAAAGTCTTTTCTCATCATTTTTTCGGATTTTTTGAACTTTGACCTTTGACCTCCTGAAACGTCTTTTCTCATCATTTTTTTGGATTTTTTGAACTTTGACCTTTGACCTCCTGAAACGTCTTTTCTCATCATTTTTTCGGATTTTTTGAACTTTGACCTTTGACCTCCTGAAACGTCTTTTCTCATCATTTTTTCGGATTTTTTGAACTTTGACCTTTTACCTCCTGAAACGTCTTTTCTCATCATTTTTTCGGATTTTTTGAATTTGTACCTCTCCACCTCCTGAAAGTTTTTTCTCATCATTTTTTCGTATTTTTTGTACTTTGACCTTGGACCTCCTGAAAAGTGTTTTCTCATCATTTTTTCGGATTTTTTGAACTTTGACCTTTTACCTCCTGAAACGTCTTTTCTCATAATTTTTTTGGATTTTTTGAACTTTGACCTTTGACCTCCTGAAACGTCTTTTCTCATCATTTTTTTTGATTTTTTGAACTTTGACCTTTGACCTCCTGAAACGTCTTTTCTCATCATTTTTTCGGATTTTTTGAATTTGTATCTCTCCACCTCCTGAAAGTTTTTTCTCATCATTTTTTCGTATTTTTTGTACTTTGACCTTGGACCTCCTGAAACGTCATTTCTAATCATTTTTTCGGATTTTTTGAATTTGTACCTCTCCACCTCCTGAAAGTCTTTTCTCGTCATTTTTTTGGATTAACGTCTTTTCTCATCATTTTTACGGATTTTTTGAATTTAGGCCTCTCCACCTCCTGAAAAGTCTTTCCTCATCATTTTTTCGGATTTTTTGAACTTTGACCTTTGACCTCCTGAAACGTCTTTTCTCATCATTTTTTTTGATTTTTTTAACTTTGACCTTTGACCTCCTGAAACGTCTTTTCTCATCATTTTTTCGGATTTTTTGAATTTGTACCTCATCACCTCCTGAAAGTTTTTTCTCATTATTTTTTCGTATTTGTTGTACTTTGACCTTTGACCTTCTGAAACGTCATTTCTCATCATTTTTTCGGATTTTTTGAACTTTGACCTTTGACGTCCTGAAACGTCTTTTCTCATCATTTTTTCGGATTTTTGAACTTGGACCTCTCCACCTCCTGAAAGTCTTTTCTCGTCATTTTTTTGGATTAACGTCTTTTCTCATCATTTTTACGGATTTTTTGAATTTAGGCCTCTCCACCTCCTGAAAAGTCTTTTCTCATCATTTTTTCGGATTTTTTGAACTATGACCTTTGACCTCCTGAAACGTCTTTTCTCATCATTTTTTTGGATTTTTTGAACTTTGACCTTTGACCTCCTGAAACGTCATTTCTCATAATTTTTTCGGATTTTTTGAACTTTGACCTTTGACCTCCTGAAACGTCTTTTCTCATCATTTTTTCGGATTTTTTGAATTTGTACCTCTCCACCTCCTGAAAGTCTTTTCTCGTCATTTTTTTGGATTAACGTCTTTTCTCATCATTTTTACGGATTTTTTGAATTTAGTCCTCTCCACCTCCTAAAAAGTCTTTTCTCATAATTTTTTTTGATTTTTTTAACTTTGACCTTTGACCTCCTGAAACGTCTTTTCTCATCATTTTTTCGGATTTTTGAACTTGGACCTCTCCACCTCCTGAAAGTCTTTTCTCATCATTTTTTTGGATTTTTGAACTTGGACCTTTGACCTCCTAAAACTTTTCTCATCATTTTTTCGAATTTTTGAACTTGGACCTCTCCACCTCTTGAAACGTCTTTTCTCATCATTTTTTCGGAAATTTTGAAATCCACCTCCTAAAAACGTCTATTCTCATCATTTTTTCGGATTTTTTGAATTTTGGCCTCTCCACCTCCTGAAAAGTCTTTTCTCATCATTTTTTTGGATTTTTTGAACTTTGACCTTTGACTTCCTGAAACGTCTTTTCTCATAATTTTTTTGGATTTTTTGAACTTTGACCTTTGACCTCCTAAAACGTCTTTTCTCATCATTTTTTTTGATTTTTTGAACTTTGACCTTAGACCTCCTGAAACGTCTTTTCTCATCATTTTTTCGGATTTTTTGAATTTGTACCTCTCCACCTCCTGAAAGTTTTTTCTCATCATTTTTTCGTATTTTTTGTACTTTGACCTTGGACCTCCTGAAACGTCATTTCTCATCATTTTTTCGGATTTTTTGAACTTTGACCTTTTACCTCCTGAAACGTCTTTTCCCATAATTTTTTTGGATTTTTTTAACTTTGACCTTTGACCTCCTGAAACGTCTTTTCTCATCATTTTTTCGGATTTTTGAACTTGGACCTCTCCACCTCCTGAAAGTCTTTTCTCATCATTTTTTTGGATTTCCGTCTTTTCTCATCATTTTGACGGATTTTTTGAATTTAGGCCTCTCCACCTCCTGAAAAGTCTTTTCTCATCATTTTTTCGGATTTTTTGAACTTTGACCTTTGACCTCCTAAAACTTTTCTCATCATTTTTTCGGATTTTTGAAGTTGGGCCTCTCCACCTCTTGAAACGTCTTTTCTCATCATTTTTTCGGAAATTTTGAAATCCACCTCCTAAAAACGTCTATTCTCATCATTTTTTCGGATTTTTTGAATATTGGCCTCTCCACCTCCTTAAAAGTCTTTTCTCATCATTTTTTCGGATTTTTTGAACTTTGACCTTTGACTTCCTGAAACGTCTTTTCTCATAATTTTTTTGGATTTTTTGAACTTTGACCTTTGACCTCCTAAAACGTCTTTTCTCATCATTTTTTTGGATTTTTTGAACTTTGACCTTTGACCTCCTGAAACGTCTTTTCTCATCATTTTTTCGGATTTTTTGAATTTGTACCTCTCCACCTCCTGAGAGTTTTTTCTCATCATTTTTTCGTATTTTTTGTACTTTGACCTTTGAACTTCTGAAACGTCATTTCTCATCATTTTTTCGGATTTTTTGAACTTTGACCTTTGACCTCCTGAAACGTCTTTTCTCATAATTTTTTCGGATTTTTGAACTTGGACCTCTCCACCTCTTGAAACGTCTTTTCTCATCATTTTTTCGGATTTCCGTCTTTTCTCATCATTTTGACGGATTTTTTTGAATTTAGGCCTCTCCACCTCCTGAAAAGTCTTTTCTCATCATTTTTTCGGATTTTTTGAACTTTGACCTTTGACCTCCTAAAACTTTTCTCATCATTTTTTCGGATTTTTGAACTTGGGCCTCTCCACCTCTTGAAACGTCTTTTCTCATCATTTTTTCGGAAATTTTGAAATCCACCTCCTAAAAACGTCTTTTCTCATCATTTTTTCGGATTTTTTGAATTTTGGCCTCTCCACCTCCTGAAAAGTCTTTTCTCATCATTTTTTCGGATTTTTGAACTTGGACCTCCTGAAAGTCTTTTCTCGTCATTTTTTGGATTAACGTCTTTTCTCATCATTTTTACGGATTTTTTGAATTTAGGCCTCTCCACCTCCTGAAACGTCTTTTCTCATCATTTTTTGGATTTTTTGAACTTTGACCTTTGTTTTCCTGAAATGTCTTTTCTCATCATTTTTTCGGATTTTTTGAATTTGTACCTCTCCACCCCCTGAAAGTTTTTTCTCATCATTTTTTCGTATTTTTTGTACTTTGACCTTGGACCTCCTGAAACGTCATTTCTCATCATTTTTTCGGATATTTTGAATTTGTACCTCTCCACCTCCTGAAAGTTTTTTCTCATCATTTTTTCGTATTTTTTGTACTTTGATCTTGGACCTCCTGAAACGTCTTTTCTCATCATTTTTTCGGATTTTTGAACTTGGACCTCCTGAAAGTCTTTTCTCGTCATTTTTTGGATTAACGTCTTTTCTTATCATTTTTACGGATTTTTTGAATTTAGGCCTCTCCACCTCCTGAAAAGTCTTTTCCCATCATTTTTTCGGATTTTTTGAACTTTGACCTTTGACCTCCTGAAACGTCTTTTCTCATCATTTTTTTTGGATTTTTTGAACTTTGACCTTTGACCTCCTGAAAAGTCTTTTCTCATCATTTTTTTGGATTAACGTCTTTTCTCATCATTTTTTTGGATTTTTTGAACTTTGACCTTTGACCTCCTGAAATGTCTTTTCTCATCATTTTTTCGGATTTTTTGAATTTGTACCTCTCCACCCCCTGAAAGTTTTTTCTCATCATTTTTTCGTATTTTTTGTACTTTGACCTTTGACCTTCTGAAACGTCATTTCTCATCATTTTTTCGGATTTTTTGAACTTGGCCCTCTCCACCTCCTGAAAGTCTTTTCCCATAATTTTTTTTGATTTTTTTAACTTTGACCTTTGACCTCCTGAAACGTCTTTTCTCATCATTTTTTCGGATTTTTGAACTTGGACCTCTCCACCTCCTGAAAGTCTTTTCTCATCATTTTTTTGGATTTCCGTCTTTTCTCATCATTTTGACGGATTTTTTGAATTTAGGCCTCTCCACCTCCTGAAAAGTCTTTTCTCATCATTTTTTCGGATTTTTTGAACTTTGACCTTTGACCTCCTAAAACTTTTCTCATCATTTTTTCGGATTTTTGAACTTGGGCCTCTCCAACTCTTGAAACGTCTTTTCTCATCATTTTTTCGGAAATTTTGAAATCCACCTCCTAAAAACGTCTATTCTCATCATTTTTTCGGATTTTTTGAATATTGGCCTCTCCACCTCCTTAAAAGTCTTTTCTCAACATTTTTTCGGATTTTTTGAACTTTGACCTTTGACTTCCTGAAACGTCTTTTCTCATAATTTTTTTGGATTTTTTGAACTTTGACCTTTGACCTCCTAAAACGTCTTTTCTCATCATTTTTTTGGATTTTTTGAACTTTGACCTTTGACCTCCTGAAACGTCTTTTCTCATCATTTTTTCGGATTTTTTGAATTTGTACCTCTCCACCTCCTGAGAGTTTTTTCTCATCATTTTTTCGTATTTTTTGTACTTTGACCTTTGAACTTCTGAAACGTCATTTCTCATCATTTTTTCGGATTTTTTGAACTTTGACCTTTGACCTCCTGAAACGTCTTTTCTCATAATTTTTTCGGATTTTTGAACTTGGACCTCTCCACCTCTTGAAACGTCTTTTCTCATCATTTTTTCGGATTTCCGTCTTTTCTCATCATTTTGACGGATTTTTTGAATTTAGGCCTCTCCACCTCCTGAAAAGTCTTTTCTCATCATTTTTTCGGATTTTTTGAACTTTGACCTTTGACCTCCTAAAACTTTTCTCATCATTTTTTCGGATTTTTGAACTTGGGCCTCTCCACCTCTTGAAACGTCTTTTCTCATCATTTTTTCGGAAATTTTGAAATCCACCTCCTAAAAACGTCTATTCTCATCATTTTTTGGATTTTTTGAATTTTGGCCTCTCCACCTCCTGAAAAGTCTTTTCTCATCATTTTTTCGGATTTTTGAACTTGGACCTCCTGAAAGTCTTTTCTCGTCATTTTTGGATTAACGTCTTTTCTCATCATTTTTACGGATTTTTTGAATTTAGGCCTCTCCACCTCCTGAAACGTCTTTTCTCATCATTTTTTGGATTTTTTGAACTTTGACCTTTGTTTTCCTGAAATGTCTTTTCTCATCATTTTTTCGGATTTTTTGAATTTGTACCTCTCCAACCCCTGAAAGTTTTTTCTCATCATTTTTTCGTATTTTTTGTACTTTGACCTTGGACCTCCTGAAACGTCATTTCTCATCATTTTTTCGGATATTTTGAATTTGTACCTCTCCACCTCCTGAAAGTTTTTTCTCATCATTTTTTCGTATTTTTTGTACTTTGATCTTGGACCTCCTGAAACGTCTTTTCTCATCATTTTTTCGGATTTTTGAACTTGGACCTCCTGAAAGTCTTTTCTCGTCATTTTTTGGATTAACGTCTTTTCTTATCATTTTTACGGATTTTTTGAATTTAGGCCTCTCCACCTCCTGAAAAGTCTTTTCCCATCATTTTTTCGGATTTTTTGAACTTTGACCTTTGACCTCCTGAAACGTCTTTTCTCATCATTTTTTTGATTTTTTGAACTTTGACCTTTGACTTCCTGAAATGTCTTTTCTCATCATTTTCTCGGATTTTTTGAATTTGTACCTCTCCACCCCCTGAAAGTTTTTTCTCATCATTTTTTCGTATTTTTTGTACTTTGACCTTGGACCTCCTGAAACGTCATTTCTCATCATTTTTTCGGATATTTTGAATTTGTACCTCTCCACTTCCTGCGAGTTTTTTCTCATCATTTTTTCGTATTTTTTGTACTTTGACCTTTGACCTTCTGAAACGTCATTTCTCTTTTTCGGATTTTTTGAACTTGGACCTCTCCACCTCCTGAAAGTCTTTTCTCGTCATTTTTTGGATTAACGTCTTTTCTCATCATTTTTACGGATTTTTTGAATTTAGGCCTCTCCACCTCCTGAAAAGTCTTTTCCCATCATTTTTTCGGATTTTTTGAACTTTGACCTTTGACCTCCTGAAACGTCTTTTCTCATCATTTTTTTGGATTTTTTGAACTTTGACCTTTGACCTCCTGAAAAGTCTTTTCTCATCATTTTTTTGGATTAACGTCTTTTCTCATCATTTTTTTGGATTTTTTGAACTTTGACCTTTGACCTCCTGAAATGTCTTTTCTCATCATTTTTTCGGATTTTTTGAATTTGTACCTCTCCACCCCCTGAAAGTTTTTTCTCATCATTTTTTCGTATTTTTTGTACTTTGACCTTTGACCTTCTGAAACGTCATTTCTCATCATTTTTTCGGATTTTTTGAACTTGGACCTCTCCACCTCCTGAAAGTCTTTTCTCATCATTTTTTTGGATTAACGTCTTTTCCCATCATTTTTTCGGATTTTTTGAACTTTGACCTTTGACCTCCTGAAACGTCTTTTCTCATCATTTTTTTGATTTTTTGAACTTTGACCTTTGACTTCCTGAAATGTCTTTTCTCATCATTTTTTCGGATTTTTTGAATTTGTACCTCTCCACCCCCTGAAAGTTTTTTCTCATCATTTTTTCGTATTTTTTGTACTTTGACCTTGGACCTCCTGAAACGTCATTTCTCATCATTTTTTCGGATATTTTGAATTTGTACCTCTCCTTCTCCTGAAAGTTTTTTCTCATCATTTTTTCGTATTTTTTGTACTCTGATCTTGGACCTCCTGAAACGTCATTTCTCATCATTTTTTCGGATTTTTTGAACTTTGACCTTTGACCTCCTCAAACGTCATTTCTCATCATTTTTTCGGATTTTTTGAACTTTGACCTTTGACCTCCTGAAACGTCTTTTCTCATCATTTTTTCGGATTTTTGAACTTGGACCTCTCCACCCCCTGAAAGTTTTTTCTCATCATTTTTTCGTATTTTTTGTACTTTGACCTTTGACCTTCTGAAACGTCATTTCTCATCATTTTTTCGGATTTTTTGAACTTTGACCTTTGACCTCCTGAAACGTATTTTCCCATCATTTTTTTTGATTTTTTGAACTTTGATCTTCGACCTCCTGAAAAGTCTTTTCTCATAATTTTTTCGGATTTTTTGAACTTGGACCTATCCACCTCCTGAAAGTCTTTTCTCATCATTTTTTTGGATTAACGTCTTTTCTCATCATTTTTTTGGATTTTTTGAACTTTGACCTTTGACCTCCTGAAATGTCTTTTCTCATCATTTTTTCGGATTTTTTGAATTTGTACCTCTCCACCCCCTGAAAGTTTTTTCTCATCATTTTTTCGTATTTTTTGTACTTTGACCTTTGACCTTCTGAAACGTCATTTCTAATCATTTTTTCGGATTTTTTGAACTTGGACCTCTCCACCTCCTGAAAGTCTTTTCTCATCATTTTTTTGGATTAACGTCTTTTCTCATCATTTTTTCGGATTTTTTGAACTTTGACCTTTGACCTCCTAAAACGTCTTTTCTCATCATTTTTTTTGATTTTTTGAACTTTGACCTTTGACCTCCTGAAACGTCTTTTCTCATCATTTTTTCGGATTTTTTGAGTTTGTACCTCTCCACCTCCTGAGAGTTTTTTCTCATCATTTTTTCGTATTTTTTGTACTTTGACCTTTGACCTTCTGAAACGTCATTTCTCATCATTTTTTCGGATTTTTTGAACTTGGACCTCTCCACCTCCTGAAAGTCTTTTCTCATCATTTTTTTGGATTAACGTCTTTTCTCATCATTTTTTCGGATTTTTTGAACTTTGACCTTTGACCTCCTGAAACGTCTTTTCTCATCATTTTTTTGGATTTTTTGAACTTTGAATTTTGACCTCCTGAAACGTCTTTTCTCATCATTTTTTTGGATTTTTTGAACTTTGACCTTTGACCTCATGAAACGTCTTTTCTCATCATTTTTTTTGAATTTTTTGAACTTTGACCTTTGACCTTCTGAAACGTCATTTCTTATCATTTTTTCGGATTTTTTGAACTTGGACCTCTCCACCTCCTGAAAGTCTTTTCTCATCATTTTTTTGGATTAACGTCTTTTCTCATCATTTTTTCGGATTTTTTGAACTTTGACCTTTGACCTCCTGAAACGTCTTTTCTCATCATTTTTTTTGATTTTTTGAACTTTGACCTTTGACCTCCTGAAACGTCTTTTCTCATCATTTTTTCGGATTTTTTGAATTTGTACCTCTCCACCTCCTGAGAGTTTTTTCTCATCATTTTTTCGTATTTTTTGTACTTTGACCTTTGACCTTCTGAAACGTCATTTCTCATCATTTTTTCGGATTTTTTGAACTTGGACCTCTCCACCTCCTGAAAGTCTTTTCTCATCATTTTTTTGGATTAACGTCTTTTCTCATCATTTTTTCGGATTTTTTGAACTTTGACCTTTGACCTCCTGAAACGTCTTTTCTCATCATTTTTTTGGATTTTTTGAACTTTGAATTTTGACCTCCTGAAACGTCTTTTCTCATCTTTTTTTGGATTTTTTGAACTTTGACCTTTGACCTCATGAAACGTCTTTTCTCATCATTTTTTTTGAATTTTTTGAACTTTGACCTTTGACCTCCTGAAAGTCTTTTCTCATCATTTTTTTGAATTAACGTCTTTTCTCATCATTTTGACGGATTTTTTGAATTTAGGCCTCTCCACCTCCTGAAACGGCATTTCTCATCATTTTTTCGGATTTTTTGAACTTTGACCTTTGACCTCCTGAAACGTCTTTTCCCATCATTTTTTTTGATTTTTTGAACTTTGATCTTTGACCTCCTGAAAAGTCTTTTCTCATAATTTTTACGGATTTTTTGAACTTTGACCTTTGACCTCCTGAAACGTCTTTTCTCATCATTTTTTCGGATTTTTTTAATTTGTACCTCTCCACCCCCTAAAAGTTTTTTCTCATCATTTTTTCGTATTTTTTGTACTTTGACCTTTGACCTTCTGAAACGTCATTTCTCATCATTTTTTCGGATTTTTTGAACTTTGACCTTTGACCTCCTGAAACGTATTTTCCCATCATTTTTTTTGATTTTTTGAACTTTGATCTTTGACCTCCTGAAAAGTCTTTTCTCATAATTTTTTCGGATTTTTTGAACTTGGATCTCTCCACCTCCTGAAAGTCTTTTCTCATCATTTTTTTGGATTAACGGCTTTTCTCATCATTTTTTCGGATTTTTTGAACTTTGACCTTTGACCTCCTGAAACGTCTTTTCTCATCATTTTTTTGGATTTTTTGAACTTTGACCTTTGACCTCCTGAAAGTCTTTTCTCATCATTTTTTTGAATTAACGTCTTTTCTCATCATTTTGACGGATTTTTTGAATTTAGGCCTCTCCACCTCCTGAAACGGCATTTCTCATCATTTTTTCGGATTTTTTGAACTTTGACCTTTGACCTCCTGAAACGTCTTTTCCCATCATTTTTTTTGATTTTTTGAACTTTGATCTTTGACCTCCTGAAAATTCTTTTCTCATAATTTTTTCGGATTTTTTGAACTTTGACCTTTGACCTCCTGAAACGTCTTTTCTCATCATTTTTTCGGATTTTTTGAATTTGTACCTCTCCACCCCCTGAAAGTTTTTTCTCATCATTTTTTCGTATTTTTTGTACTTTGACCTTTGACCTTCTGAAACGTCATTTCTCATCATTTTTTCGGATTTTTTGAACTTTGACCTTTGACCTCCTGAAACGTATTTTCCCATCATTTTTTTTGATTTTTTGAACTTTGATCTTTGACCTCCTGAAAAGTCTTTTCTCATAATTTTTTCGGATTTTTTGAACTTGGACCTATCCACCTCCTGAAAGTCTTTTCTCATCATTTTTTTGGATTAACGTCTTTTCTCATCATTTTTTTGGATTAACGTCTTTTCTCATCATTTTTTTGGATTTTTTGAACTTTGACCTTTGACCTCCTGAAATGTCTTTTCTCATCATTTTTTCGGATTTTTTGAATTTGTACCTCTCCACCTCCTGAGAGTTTTTTCTCATCATTTTTTCGTATTTTTTGTACTTTGATCTTGGACCTCCTGAAACGTCATTTCTCATCATTTTTTCGGATTTTTTGAACTTTGACCTTTGACCTCCTGAAACGTCATTTCTCATCATTTTTTCGGATTTTTTGAACTTTGACCTTTGACCTCCTGAAACGTCTTTTCTCATGATTTTTTCGGATTTTTGAACTTGGACCTCCTGAAAGTCTTTTCTCGTCATTTTTTGGATTAACGTCTTTTCTCATCATTTTTACGGATTTTTTGAATTTAGGCCTCTCCACCTCCTGAAAAGTCTTTTCCCATCATTTTTTCGGATTTTTTGAACTTTGACCTTTGACCTCCTGAAACGTCTTTTCCCATCATTTTTTTTGATTTTTTGAACTTTGATCTTTGACCTCCTGAAAAGTCTTTTCTCATAATTTTTTCGGATTTTTTGAACTTGGACCTATCCACCTCCTGAAAGTCTTTTCTCATCATTTTTTTGGATTAACGTCTTTTCTCATCATTTTTTCGGATTTTTTGAACTTTGACCTTTGACCTCCTGAAATGTCTTTTCTCATCATTTTTTCGGATTTTTTGAATTTGTACCTCTCCACCCCCTGAAAGTTTTTTCTCATCATTTTTTCGTATTTTTTGTACTTTGACCTTTGACCTTCTGAAACGTCATTTCTCATCATTTTTTTTTGATTTTTTGAACTTTGACCTTTGACCTCCTAAAACGTCTTTTCTCATCATTTTTTTTGATTTTTTGAACTTTGACCTTTGACCTCCTGAAACGTCTTTTCTCATCATTTTTTCGGATTTTTTGAATTTGTACCTCTCCACCTCCTGAGAGTTTTTTCTCATCATTTTTTCGTATTTTTTGTACTTTGACCTTTGACCTTCTGAAACGTCATTTCTCATCATTTTTTCGGATTTTTTGAACTTGGACCTCTCCACCTCCTGAAAGTCTTTTCTCATCATTTTTTTGGATTAACGTCTTTTCTCATCATTTTTTCGGATTTTTTGAACTTTGACCTTTGACCTCCTGAAACGTCTTTTCTCATCATTTTTTTGGATTTTTTGAACTTTGAATTTTGACCTCCTGAAACGTCTTTTCTCATCATTTTTTTGGATTTTTTGAACTTTGACCTTTGACCTCATGAAACGTCTTTTCTCATCATTTTTTTTGAATTTTTTGAACTTTGACCTTTGACCTTCTGAAACGTCATTTCTTATCATTTTTTCGGATTTTTTGAACTTGGACCTCTCCACCTCCTGAAAGTCTTTTCTCATCATTTTTTTGGATTAACGTCTTTTCTCATCATTTTTTCGGATTTTTTGAACTTTGACCTTTGACCTCCTGAAACGTCTTTTCTCATCATTTTTTTTGATTTTTTGAACTTTGACCTTTGACCTCCTGAAACGTCTTTTCTCATCATTTTTTCGGATTTTTTGAATTTGTACCTCTCCACCTCCTGAGAGTTTTTTCTCATCATTTTTTCGTATTTTTTGTACTTTGACCTTTGACCTTCTGAAACGTCATTTCTCATCATTTTTTCGGATTTTTTGAACTTGGACCTCTCCACCTCCTGAAAGTCTTTTCTCATCATTTTTTTGGATTAACGTCTTTTCTCATCATTTTTTCGGATTTTTTGAACTTTGACCTTTGACCTCCTGAAACGTCTTTTCTCATCATTTTTTTGGATTTTTTGAACTTTGAATTTTGACCTCCTGAAACGTCTTTTCTCATCTTTTTTTGGATTTTTTGAACTTTGACCTTTGACCTCATGAAACGTCTTTTCTCATCATTTTTTTTGAATTTTTTGAACTTTGACCTTTGACCTCCTGAAAGTCTTTTCTCATCATTTTTTTGAATTAACGTCTTTTCTCATCATTTTGACGGATTTTTTGAATTTAGGCCTCTCCACCTCCTGAAACGGCATTTCTCATCATTTTTTCGGATTTTTTGAACTTTGACCTTTGACCTCCTGAAACGTCTTTTCCCATCATTTTTTTTGATTTTTTGAACTTTGATCTTTGACCTCCTGAAAAGTCTTTTCTCATAATTTTTACGGATTTTTTGAACTTTGACCTTTGACCTCCTGAAACGTCTTTTCTCATCATTTTTTCGGATTTTTTTAATTTGTACCTCTCCACCCCCTAAAAGTTTTTTCTCATCATTTTTTCGTATTTTTTGTACTTTGACCTTTGACCTTCTGAAACGTCATTTCTCATCATTTTTTCGGATTTTTTGAACTTTGACCTTTGACCTCCTGAAACGTATTTTCCCATCATTTTTTTTGATTTTTTGAACTTTGATCTTTGACCTCCTGAAAAGTCTTTTCTCATAATTTTTTCGGATTTTTTGAACTTGGATCTCTCCACCTCCTGAAAGTCTTTTCTCATCATTTTTTTGGATTAACGGCTTTTCTCATCATTTTTTCGGATTTTTTGAACTTTGACCTTTGACCTCCTGAAACGTCTTTTCTCATCATTTTTTTGGATTTTTTGAACTTTGACCTTTGACCTTCTGAAACGTCTTTTCTCATCATTTATTTTTATTTTTTGAACTTTGACCTCCTGAAACGTCTTTTCTCATCATTTTTTCGGATTTCTTGAACTTGGACCTCTCCACCTTTTGAAACGTCTTTTCTAATCATTTTTTCTGAATTTTTTAAATCCACCTCCTGAAACGTCTTTTCTCATCATTTTTTCGGATTTTTTGATTTTATTTTTTATTTTATTGAACTTTGACCTTTGACCTTCTGAAACGTCTTTTCTCATCATTTATTTTTATTTTTTGAACTTTGACCTCCTGAAACGTCTTTTCTCATCATTTTTTCGGGTTTTCTGAATTTTGACCCATTTTTTCGTATTTTTTGTACTTTGACCTTTGACCTTCTGAAACGTCATTTCTCATCATTTTTTCGGATTTTTTGAACTTTGACCTTTGACCTCCTGAAACGTATTTTCCCATCATTTTTTTGATTTTTTGAACTTTGATCTTTGACCTCCTGAAAAGTCTTTTCTCATAATTTTTTCGGATTTTTTGAACTTGGACCTATCCACCTCCTGAAAGTCTTTTCTCATCATTTTTTTGGATTAACGTCTTTTCTCATCATTTTTTTGGATTAACGTCTTTTCTCATCATTTTTTTGGATTTTTTGAACTTTGACCTTTGACCTCCTGAAATGTCTTTTCTCATCATTTTTTCGGATTTTTTGAATTTGTACCTCTCCACCTCCTGAGAGTTTTTTCTCATCATTTTTTCGTATTTTTTGTACTTTGATCTTGGACCTCCTGAAACGTCATTTCTCATCATTTTTTCGGATTTTTTGAACTTTGACCTTTGACCTCCTGAAACGTCATTTCTCATCATTTTTTCGGATTTTTTGAACTTTGACCTTTGACCTCCTGAAACGTCTTTTCTCATCATTTTTTCGGATTTTTGAACTTGGACCTCCTGAAAGTCTTTTCTCGTCATTTTTTGGATTAACGTCTTTTCTCATCATTTTTACGGATTTTTTGAATTTAGGCCTCTCCACCTCCTGAAAAGTCTTTTCCCATCATTTTTTCGGATTTTTTGAACTTTGACCTTTGACCTCCTGAAACGTCTTTTCCCATCATTTTTTTTGATTTTTTGAACTTTGATCTTTGACCTCCTGAAAAGTCTTTTCTCATAATTTTTTCGGATTTTTTGAACTTGGACCTATCCACCTCCTGAAAGTCTTTTCTCATCATTTTTTTGGATTAACGTCTTTTCTCATCATTTTTTCGGATTTTTTGAACTTTGACCTTTGACCTCCTGAAATGTCTTTTCTCATCATTTTTTCGGATTTTTTGAATTTGTACCTCTCCACCCCCTGAAAGTTTTTTCTCATCATTTTTTCGTATTTTTTGTACTTTGACCTTTGACCTTCTGAAACGTCATTTCTCATCATTTTTTTTTGATTTTTTGAACTTTGACCTTTGACCTCCTAAAACGTCTTTTCTCATCATTTTTTTTGATTTTTTGAACTTTGACCTTTGACCTCCTGAAACGTCTTTTCTCATCATTTTTTCGGATTTTTTGAATTTGTACCTCTCCACCTCCTGAGAGTTTTTTCTCATCATTTTTTCGTATTTTTTGTACTTTGACCTTTGACCTTCTGAAACGTCATTTCTCATCATTTTTTCGGATTTTTTGAACTTGGACCTCTCCACCTCCTGAAAGTCTTTTCTCATCATTTTTTTGGATTAACGTCTTTTCTCATCATTTTTTCGGATTTTTTGAACTTTGACCTTTGACCTCCTGAAACGTCTTTTCTCATCATTTTTTCGGATTTTTTGAATTTGTACCTCTCCACCTCCTGAGAGTTTTTTCTCATCATTTTTTCGTATTTTTTGTACTTTGACCTTTGACCTTCTGAAATGTCATTTCTCATCATTTTTTCGGATTTTTTGAACTTGGACCTCTCCACCTCCTGAAAGTCTTTTCTCATCATTTTTTTGGATTAACGTCTTTTCTCATCATTTTTTCGGATTTTTTGAACTTTGACCTTTGACCTCCTGAAACGTCTTTTCTCATCATTTTTTTGGATTTTTTGAACTTTGAATTTTGACCTCCTGAAACGTCTTTTCTCATCATTTTTTTGGATTTTTTGAACTTTGACCTTTGACCTCCTGAAACGTCTTTTCTCATCATTTTTTTTGATTTTTTGAACTTTGACCTTTGACCTCCTGAAACGTCTTTTCTCATCATTTTTTCGGATTTTTTGAATTTGTACCTCTCCACCTCCTGAAAGTTTTTTCTCATCATTTTTTCGTATTTTTTGTACTTTGACCTTGGACCTCCTGAAACGTCATTTCTCATCATTTTTTCGGATTTTTTGAACTTTGATCTTTAACCTCCTGAAAAGTCTTTTCTCATAATTTTTTCGGATTTTTTGAACTTGGATCTCTCCACCTCCTGAAAGTCTTTTCTCATCATTTTTTTGGATTAACGTCTTTTCTCATCATTTTTTCGGATTTTTTGAACTTTGACCTTTGACCTCCTGAAACGTCTTTTCTCATCATTTTTTTGGATTTTTTGAACTTTGACCTTTGACCTCCTGAAAGTCTTTTCTCATCATTTTTTTGAATTAACGTCTTTTCTCATCATTTTGACGGATTTTTTGAATTTAGGCCTCTCCACCTCTTGAAACGGCATTTCTCATCATTTTTTCGGATTTTTTGAACTTTGACCTTTGACCTCCTGAAACGTCTTTTCCCATCATTTTTTTTGATTTTTTGAACTTTGATCTTTGACCTCCTGAAAAGTCTTTTCTCATAATTTTTTCGGATTTTTTGAACTTTGACCTTTGACCTCCTGAAACGTCTTTTCTCATCATTTTTTCGGATTTTTTGAATTTGTACCTCTCCACCCCCTGAAAGTTTTTTCTCATCATTTTTTCGTATTTTTTGTACTTTGACCTTTGACCTTCTGAAACGTCATTTCTCATCATTTTTTCGGATTTTTTGAACTTTGACCTTTGACCTCCTGAAACGTCTTTTCTCATCATTTTTTCGGATTTTTGAACTTGGACCTCCTGAAAGTCTTTTCTCGTCATTTTTTGGATTAACGTCTTTTCTCATCATTTTTACGGATTTTTTGAATTTAGGCCTCTCCACCTCCTGAAAAGTCTTTTCCCATCATTTTTTGGATTTTTTGAACTTTGACCTTTGACCTCCTGAAACGTCTTTTCCCATCATTTTTTTTGATTTTTTGAACTTTGATCTTTGACCTCCTGAAAAGTCTTTTCTCATAATTTTTTCGGATTTTTTGAACTTTGACCTTTGACCTCCTGAAACGTCTTTTCTCATCATTTTTTCGGATTTTTTTAATTTGTACCTCTCCACCCCCTGAAAGTTTTTTCTCATCATTTTTTTCGTATTTTTTGTACTTTGACCTTGGACCTCCTGAAACGTCATTTCTCATCATTTTTTCGGATTTTTTGAACTTTGACCTTTGACCTCCTGAAACGTATTTTCCCATAATTTTTTTTGATTTTTTGAACTTTGATCTTTGACCTCCTGAAAAGTCTTTTCTCATAATTTTTTCGGATTTTTTGAACTTGGACCTATCCACCTCCTGAAAGTCTTTTCTCATCATTTATTTGGATTAACGTCTTTTCTCATCATTTTTTCGGATTTTTTGAACTTTGACCTTTGACCTCCTGAAACGTCCTTTTCTCATCATTTTTTGGATTTTTTGAACTTTGACCTTTGACCTCCTGAAAGTCTTTTCTCATCATTTTTTTGAATTAACGTCTTTTCTCATCATTTTGACGGATTTTTTGAATTTAGGCCTCTCCACCTCTTGAAACGGCATTTCTCATCATTTTTTCGGATTTTTTGAACTTTGACCTTTGACCTCCTGAAACGTCTTTTCCCATCATTTTTTTTGATTTTTGAACTTTGATCTTTGACCTCCTGAAAAGTCTTTTCTCATAATTTTTTCGGATTTTTTGAACTTTGACCTTTGACCTCCTGAAACGTCTTTTCTCATCATTTTTTCGGATTTTTTGAATTTGTACCTCTCCACCCCCTGAAAGTTTTTTCTCATCATTTTTTCGTATTTTTTGTACTTTGACCTTTGACCTTCTGAAACGTCATTTCTCATCATTTTTTTCGGATTTTTTGAACTTTGACCTTTGACCTCCTGAAACGTCTTTTCTCATCATTTTTTCGGATTTTTGAACTTGGACCTCCTGAAAGTCTTTTCTCGTCATTTTTTGGATTAACGTCTTTTCTCATCATTTTTACGGATTTTTTGAATTTAGGCCTCTCCACCTCCTGAAAAGTCTTTTCCCATCATTTTTTGGATTTTTTGAACTTTGACCTTTGACCTCCTGAAACGTCTTTTCCCATCATTTTTTTTGATTTTTTGAACTTTGATCTTTGACCTCCTGAAGTCTTTTCTCATAATTTTTTCGGATTTTTTGAACTTTGACCTTTGACCTCCTGAAACGTCTTTTCTCATCATTTTTTCGGATTTTTTTAATTTGTACCTCTCCACCCCCTGAAAGTTTTTTCTCATCATTTTTTCGTATTTTTTGTACTTTGACCTTGGACCTCCTGAAACGTCATTTCTCATCATTTTTTCGGATTTTTTGAACTTTGACCTTTGACCTCCTGAAACGTATTTTCCCATAATTTTTTTTGATTTTTTGAACTTTGATCTTTGACCTCCTGAAAAGTCTTTTCTCATAATTTTTTCGGATTTTTTGAACTTGGACCTATCCACCTCCTGAAAGTCTTTTCTCATCATTTATTTGGATTAACGTCTTTTCTCATCATTTTTTCGGATTTTTTGAACTTTGACCTTTGACCTCCTGAAATGTCTTTTCTCATCATTTTTTCGGATTTTTTGAATTTGTACCTCTCCACCCCCTGAAAGTTTTTTCTCATCATTTTTTCGTATTTTTTGTACTTTGACCTTTGACCTTCTGAAACGTCATTTCTCATCATTTTTTTTTGATTTTTTGAACTTTGACCTTTGACCTCCTAAAACGTCTTTTCTCATCATTTTTTTTGATTTTTTGAACTTTGACCTTTGACCTCCTGAAACGTCTTTTCTCATCATTTTTTCGGATTTTTTGAATTTGTACCTCTCCACCTCCTGAGAGTTTTTTCTCATCATTTTTTCGTATTTTTTGTACTTTGACCTTTGACCTTCTGAAACGTCATTTCTCATCATTTTTTCGGATTTTTTGAACTTGGACCTCTCCACCTCCTGAAAGTCTTTTCTCATCATTTTTTGGATTAACGTCTTTTCTCATCATTTTTTCGGATTTTTTGAACTTTGACCTTTGACCTCCTGAAACGTCTTTTCTCATCATTTTTTCGGATTTTTTGAATTTGTACCTCTCCACCTCCTGAGAGTTTTTTCTCATCATTTTTTCGTATTTTTTGTACTTTGACCTTTGACCTTCTGAAATGTCATTTCTCATCATTTTTTCGGATTTTTTGAACTTGGACCTCTCCACCTCCTGAAAGTCTTTTCTCATCATTTTTTTGGATTAACGTCTTTTCTCATCATTTTTTCGGATTTTTTGAACTTTGACCTTTGACCTCCTGAAACGTCTTTTCTCATCATTTTTTCGGATTTTTTGAACTTTGACCTTTGACCTCCTGAAACGTCTTTTCTCATCATTTTTTTGGATTTTTTGAACTTTGAATTTTGACCTCCTGAAACGTCTTTTCTCATCATTTTTTTGGATTTTTTGAACTTTGACCTTTGACCTCCTGAAACGTCTTTTCTCATCATTTTTTTTGATTTTTTGAACTTTGACCTTTGACCTCCTGAAACGTCTTTTCTCATCATTTTTTCGGATTTTTTGAATTTGTACCTCTCCACCTCCTGAAAGTTTTTTCTCATCATTTTTTTGTATTTTTTGTACTTTGACCTTGGACCTCCTGAAACGTCATTTCTCATCATTTTTTCGGATTTTTTGAACTTTGACCTTTGACCTCCTGAAACGTCTTTTCTCATCATTTTTTCGGATTTTTTGAACTTTGACCTTTGACCTCCTGAAATGTCTTTTCTCATCATTTTTTCGGATTTTTTGAATTTGTACCTCTCCACCCCCTGAAAGTTTTTTCTCATCATTTTTTCGTATTTTTTGTACTTTGACCTTTGACCTTCTGAAACGTCATTTCTCATCATTTTTTTTTGATTTTTTGAACTTTGACCTTTGACCTCCTAAAACGTCTTTTCTCATCATTTTTTTTGATTTTTTGAACTTTGACCTTTGACCTCCTGAAACGTCTTTTCTCATCATTTTTTCGGATTTTTTGAATTTGTACCTCTCCACCTCCTGAGAGTTTTTTCTCATCATTTTTTCGTATTTTTTGTACTTTGACCTTTGACCTTCTGAAACGTCATTTCTCATCATTTTTTCGGATTTTTTGAACTTGGACCTCTCCACCTCCTGAAAGTCTTTTCTCATCATTTTTTGGATTAACGTCTTTTCTCATCATTTTTTCGGATTTTTTGAACTTTGACCTTTGACCTCCTGAAACGTCTTTTCTCATCATTTTTTCGGATTTTTTGAATTTGTACCTCTCCACCTCCTGAGAGTTTTTTCTCATCATTTTTTCGTATTTTTTGTACTTTGACCTTTGACCTTCTGAAATGTCATTTCTCATCATTTTTTCGGATTTTTTGAACTTGGACCTCTCCACCTCCTGAAAGTCTTTTCTCATCATTTTTTTGGATTAACGTCTTTTCTCATCATTTTTTCGGATTTTTTGAACTTTGACCTTTGACCTCCTGAAACGTCTTTTCTCATCATTTTTTCGGATTTTTTGAACTTTGACCTTTGACCTCCTGAAACGTCTTTTCTCATCATTTTTTTGGATTTTTTGAACTTTGAATTTTGACCTCCTGAAACGTCTTTTCTCATCATTTTTTTGGATTTTTTGAACTTTGACCTTTGACCTCCTGAAACGTCTTTTCTCATCATTTTTTTTGATTTTTTGAACTTTGACCTTTGACCTCCTGAAACGTCTTTTCTCATCATTTTTTCGGATTTTTTGAATTTGTACCTCTCCACCTCCTGAAAGTTTTTTCTCATCATTTTTTTGTATTTTTTGTACTTTGACCTTGGACCTCCTGAAACGTCATTTCTCATCATTTTTTCGGATTTTTTGAACTTTGACCTTTGACCTCCTGAAACGTATTTTCCCATCATTTTTTTTGATTTTTTGAACTTTGATCTTTAACCTCCTGAAAAGTCTTTTCTCATAATTTTTTCGGATTTTTTGAACTTGGATCTCTCCACCTCCTGAAAGTCTTTTCTCATCATTTTTTTGGATTAACGTCTTTTCTCTCATCATTTTTTCGGATTTTTTGAACTTTGACCTTTGACCTCCTGAAACGTCTTTTCTCATCATTTTTTGGATTTTTTGAACTTTGACCTTTGACCTCCTGAAAGTCTTTTCTCATCATTTTTTTGAATTAACGTCTTTTCTCATCATTTTGACGGATTTTTTGAATTTAGGCCTCTCCACCTCTTGAAACGGCATTTCTCATCATTTTTTCGGATTTTTTGAACTTTGACCTTTGACCTCCTGAAACGTCTTTTCCCATCATTTTTTTTGATTTTTTGAACTTTGATCTTTGACCTCCTGAAAAGTCTTTTCTCATAATTTTTTCGGATTTTTTGAACTTTGACCTTTGACCTCCTGAAACGTCTTTTCTCATCATTTTTTCGGATTTTTTGAATTTGTACCTCTCCACCCCCTGAAAGTTTTTTCTCATCATTTTTTCGTATTTTTTGTACTTTGACCTTTGACCTTCTGAAACGTCATTTCTCATCATTTTTTCGGATTTTTTGAACTTTGACCTTTGACCTCCTGAAACGTCTTTTCTCATCATTTTTTCGGATTTTTGAACTTGGACCTCCTGAAAGTCTTTTCTCGTCATTTTTTGGATTAACGTCTTTTCTCATCATTTTTACGGATTTTTGAATTTAGGCCTCTCCACCTCCTGAAAAGTCTTTTCCCATCATTTTTGGATTTTTTGAACTTTGACCTTTGACCTCCTGAAACGTCTTTTCCCATCATTTTTTTTGATTTTTTGAACTTTGATCTTTGACCTCCTGAAAAGTCTTTTCTCATAATTTTTTCGGATTTTTTGAACTTTGACCTTTGACCTCCTGAAACGTCTTTTCTCATCATTTTTTCGGATTTTTTTAATTTGTACCTCTCACCCCCTGAAAGTTTTTTCTCATCATTTTTTCGTATTTTTTGTACTTTGACCTTGGACCTCCTGAAACGTCATTTCTCATCATTTTTTCGGATTTTTTGAACTTTGACCTTTGACCTCCTGAAACGTATTTTCCCATAATTTTTTTTGATTTTTTGAACTTTGATCTTTGACCTCCTGAAAAGTCTTTTCTCATAATTTTTTCGGATTTTTTGAACTTGGACCTATCCACCTCCTGAAAGTCTTTTCTCATCATTTATTTGGATTAACGTCTTTTCTCATCATTTTTTCGGATTTTTTGAACTTTGACCTTTGACCTCCTGAAATGTCTTTTCTCATCATTTTTTCGGATTTTTTGAATTTGTACCTCTCCACCCCCTGAAAGTTTTTTCTCATCATTTTTTCGTATTTTTTGTACTTTGACCTTTGACCTTCTGAAACGTCATTTCTCATCATTTTTTTTGATTTTTTGAACTTTGACCTTTGACCTCCTAAAACGTCTTTTCTCATCATTTTTTTTGATTTTTTGAACTTTGACCTTTGACCTCCTGAAACGTCTTTTCTCATCATTTTTTCGGATTTTTTGAATTTGTACCTCTCCACCTCCTGAGAGTTTTTTCTCATCATTTTTTCGTATTTTTTGTACTTTGACCTTTGACCTTCTGAAACGTCATTTCTCATCATTTTTTCGGATTTTTTGAACTTGGACCTCTCCACCTCCTGAAAGTCTTTTCTCATCATTTTTTGGATTAACGTCTTTTCTCATCATTTTTTCGGATTTTTTGAACTTTGACCTTTGACCTCCTGAAACGTCTTTTCTCATCATTTTTTCGGATTTTTTGAACTTTGACCTTTGACCTCCTGAAACGTCTTTTCTCATCATTTTTTCGGATTTTTTGAACTTTGACCTTTGACCTCCTGAAACGTCTTTTCTCATCATTTTTTTGGATTTTTTGAACTTTGACCTTTGACCTCCTGAAACGTCTTTTCTCATCATTTTTTTTTGATTTTTTGAACTTTGACCTTTGACCTCCTGAAACGTCAATTCTCATCATTTTTTCGGATTTTTGAATTTGTACCTCTCCACCTCCTGAAAGTTTTTTCTCATCATTTTTTCGTATTTTTTGTACTTTGACCTTGGACCTCCTGAAACGTCTTTTCTCATCATTTTTTTGGATTTTTTGAACTTTGACCTTGACCTCCTGAAAGTCTTTTCTCATCATTTTTTTGAATTAACGTCTTTTCTCATCATTTTGACGGATTTTTTGAATTTAGGCCTCTCCACCTCTTGAAACGGCATTTCTCATCATTTTTTCGGATTTTTTGAACTTTGACCTTTGACCTCCTGAAACGTCTTTTCCCATCATTTTTTTTGATTTTTTGAACTTTGATCTTTGACCTCCTGAAAAGTCTTTTCTCATAATTTTTTCGGATTTTTTGAACTTTGACCTTTGACCTCCTGAAACGTCTTTTCTCATCATTTTTTCGGATTTTTTGAATTTGTACCTCTCCACCCCCTGAAAGTTTTTTCTCATCATTTTTTCGTATTTTTTGTACTTTGACCTTTGACCTTCTGAAACGTCATTTCTCATCATTTTTTCGGATTTTTTGAACTTTGACCTTTGACCTCCTGAAACGTCTTTTCTCATCATTTTTTCGGATTTTTGAACTTGGACCTCCTGAAAGTCTTTTCTCGTCATTTTTTGGATTAACGTCTTTTCTCATCATTTTACGGATTTTTTGAATTTAGGCCTCTCCACCTCCTGAAAAGTCTTTTCCCATCATTTTTTGGATTTTTTGAACTTTGACCTTTGACCTCCTGAAACGTCTTTTCCCATCATTTTTTTTGATTTTTTGAACTTTGATCTTTGACCTCCTGAAAAGTCTTTTCTCATAATTTTTTCGGATTTTTTGAACTTTGACCTTTGACCTCCTGAAACGTCTTTTCTCATCATTTTTTCGGATTTTTTTAATTTGTACCTCTCCACCCCCTGAAAGTTTTTTCTCATCATTTTTTCGTATTTTTTGTACTTTGACCTTGGACCTCCTGAAACGTCATTTCTCATCATTTTTTCGGATTTTTTGAACTTTGACCTTTGACCTCCTGAAACGTATTTTCCCATAATTTTTTTTGATTTTTTGAACTTTGATCTTTGACCTCCTGAAAAGTCTTTTCTCATAATTTTTTCGGATTTTTTGAACTTGGACCTATCCACCTCCTGAAAGTCTTTTCTCATCATTTATTTGGATTAACGTCTTTTCTCATCATTTTTTCGGATTTTTTGAACTTTGACCTTTGACCTCCTGAAATGTCTTTTCTCATCATTTTTTCGGATTTTTTGAATTTGTACCTCTCCACCCCCTGAAAGTTTTTTCTCATCATTTTTTCGTATTTTTTGTACTTTGACCTTTGACCTTCTGAAACGTCATTTCTCATCATTTTTTTTTGATTTTTTGAACTTTGACCTTTGACCTCCTAAAACGTCTTTTCTCATCATTTTTTTTGATTTTTTGAACTTTGACCTTTGACCTCCTGAAACGTCTTTTCTCATCATTTTTTCGGATTTTTTGAATTTGTACCTCTCCACCTCCTGAGAGTTTTTTCTCATCATTTTTTCGTATTTTTTGTACTTTGACCTTTGACCTTCTGAAACGTCATTTCTCATCATTTTTTCGGATTTTTTGAACTTGGACTTTTTGAACTTGGACCTCTCCACCTCCTGAAAGTCTTTTCTCATCATTTTTTGGATTAACGTCTTTTCTCATCATTTTTTCGGATTTTTTGAACTTTGACCTTTGACCTCCTGAAACGTCTTTTCTCATCATTTTTTCGGATTTTTTGAACTTTGACCTTTGACCTCCTGAAACGTCTTTTCTCATCATTTTTTCGGATTTTTTGAACTTTGACCTTTGACCTCCTGAAACGTCTTTTCTCATCATTTTTTTGGATTTTTTGAACTTTGAATTTTGACCTCCTGAAACGTCTTTTCTCATCATTTTTTTGGATTTTTTGAACTTTGACCTTTGACCTCCTGAAACGTCTTTTCTCATCATTTTTTTTGATTTTTTGAACTTTGACCTTTGACCTCCTGAAACGTCAATTCTCATCATTTTTTTCGGATTTTTTGAATTTGTACCTCTCCACCTCCTGAAAGTTTTTTCTCATCATTTTTTCGTATTTTTTGTACTTTGACCTTGGACCTCCTGAAACGTCATTTCTCATCATTTTTTCGGATTTTTTGAACTTTGACCTTTGACCCTCCTGAAACGTATTTTCCCATCATTTTTTTTGATTTTTTGAACTTTGATCTTTGACCTCCTGAAAAGTCTTTTCTCATAATTTTTTCGGATTTTTTGAACTTGGATCTCTCCACCTCCTGAAAGTTTTTTCTCATCATTTTTTTGGATTAACGTCTTTTCTCATCATTTTTTTCGGATTTTTTGAACTTTGACCTTTGACCTCCTGAAACGTCTTTTCTCATCATTTTTTCGGATTTTTTGAACTTGGACCTCTCCACCTCCTGAAAGTCTTTTCTCATCATTTTTTTGGATTAACGTCTTTTCTCATCATTTTTTCGGATTTTTTGAACTTTGACCTTTGACCTCCTGAAACGTCTTTTCTCATCATTTTTTTGGATTTTTTGAACTTTGACCTTTGACCTCCTGAAATGTCTTTTCTCATCATTTTTTCGGATTTTTTGAATTTGTACCTCTCCACCCCCTGAAAGTTTTTTCTCATCATTTTTTCGTATTTTTTGTACTTTGACCTTGGACCTCCTGAAACGTCATTTCTAATCATTTTTTCGGATATTTTGAATTAGTACCTCTCCACCTCCTGAAAGTTTTTTCTCATCATTTTTTCGTATTTTTTGTACTTTGATCTTGGACCTCCTGAAACGTCATTTCTCATCATTTTTCGGATTTTTTGAACTTTGACCTTTGACCTCCTGAAACGTCTTTTCTCATCATTTTTTCGTTTTTTTTGTACTTTGACCTTTGACCTTCTGAAACGTCATTTCTCATAATTTTTTCGGATTTTTTGAACTTGGACCTATCCACCTCCTGAAAGTCTTTTCTCATCATTTTTTTGGATTAACGTCTTTTCTCATCATTTTTTTGGATTTTTTGAACTTTGACCTTTGACCTCCTGAAATGTCTTTTCTCATCATTTTTTCGGATTTTTTGAATTTGTACCTCTCCACCCCCTGAAAGTTTTTTCTCATCATTTTTTCGTATTGTTTGTACTTTGACCTTTGACCTTCTTAAACGTCATTTCTCATCATTTTTTTTGATTTTTTGAACTTTGACCTTTGACCTCCTAAAACGTCTTTTCTCATCATTTTTTTTGATTTTTGAACTTTGATCTTTGACCTTCTGAAAAGTCTTTTCTCATCATTTTTTCGGATTTTTTGAACTTGGATCTCTCCACCTCCTGAAAGTCTTTTCTCATCATTTTTTTGGATTAACGTCTTTTCTCATCATTTTATCGGATTTTTTGAATTTGTACCTCTCCACCTCCTGAAAGTTTTTTCTCATCATTTTTTCGTATTTTTTGTACTTTGATCTTGGACCTTCTTAAACGTCATTTCTCATCATTTTTTTTGATTTTTTGAACTTTGACCTTTGACCTCCTAAAACGTCTTTTCTCATCATTTTTTTTGATTTTTTGAACTTTGATCTTTGACCTTCTGAAAAGTCTTTTCTCATAATTTTTTCGGATTTTTTGAACTTGGACCTCTCCACCTCCTGAAAGTCTTTTCTCATCATTTTTTGGATTAACGTCTTTTCTCATCATTTTTTCGGATTTTTTGAACTTTGACCTTTGACCTCCTGAAACGTCTTTTCTCATCATTTTTTCGGATTTTTTGAACTTTGACCTTTGACCTCCTGAAACGTCTTTTCTCATCATTTTTTCGGATTTTTTGAACTTTGACCTTTGACCTCCTGAAACGTCTTTTCTCATCATTTTTTTGGATTTTTTGAACTTTGAATTTTGACCTCCTGAAACGTCTTTTCTCATCATTTTTTTGGATTTTTTGAACTTTGACCTTTGACCTCCTGAAACGTCTTTTCTCATCATTTTTTTTGATTTTTTGAACTTTGACCTTTGACCTCCTGAAACGTCAATTCTCATCATTTTTTCGGATTTTTTGAATTTGTACCTCTCCACCTCCTGAAAGTTTTTTCTCATCATTTTTTCGTATTTTTTGTACTTTGACCTTGGACCTCCTGAAACGTCATTTCTCATCATTTTTTCGGATTTTTTGAACTTTGACCTTTGACCTCCTGAAACGTATTTTCCCATCATTTTTTTTGATTTTTTGAACTTTGATCTTTGACCTCCTGAAAAGTCTTTTCTCATAATTTTTTCGGATTTTTTGAACTTGGATCTCTCCACCTCCTGAAAGTTTTTTCTCATCATTTTTTGGATTAACGTCTTTTCTCATCATTTTTTCGGATTTTTTGAACTTTGACCTTTGACCTCCTGAAACGTCTTTTCTCATCATTTTTTCGGATTTTTTGAACTTGGACCTCTCCACCTCCTGAAAGTCTTTTCTCATCATTTTTTTGGATTAACGTCTTTTCTCATCATTTTTTCGGATTTTTTGAACTTTGACCTTTGACCTCCTGAAACGTCTTTTCTCATCATTTTTTTGGATTTTTTGAACTTTGACCTTTGACCTCCTGAAATGTCCTTTTCTCATCATTTTTTCGGATTTTTTGAATTTGTACCTCTCCACCCCCTGAAAGTTTTTTCTCATCATTTTTTCGTATTTTTTGTACTTTGACATTGGACCTCCTGAAACGTCATTTCTAATCATTTTTTCGGATATTTTGAATTAGTACCTCTCCACCTCCTGAAAGTTTTTTCTCATCATTTTTTCGTATTTTTTGTACTTTGATCTTGGACCTCCTGAAACGTCATTTCTCATCATTTTTTCGGATTTTTTGAACTTTGACCTTTGACCTCCTGAAACGTCTTTTCTCATCATTTTTTCGTTTTTTTTGTACTTTGACCTTTGACCTTCTGAAACGTCATTTCTCATAATTTTTTCGGATTTTTTGAACTTGGACCTATCCACCTCCTGAAAGTCTTTTCTCATCATTTTTTTGGATTAACGTCTTTTCTCATCATTTTTTTGGATTTTTTGAACTTTGACCTTTGACCTCCTGAAATGTCTTTTCTCATCATTTTTTCGGATTTTTTGAATTTGTACCTCTCCACCCCCTGAAAGTTTTTTCTCATCATTTTTTCGTATTGTTTGTACTTTGACCTTTGACCTTCTTAAACGTCATTTCTCATCATTTTTTTTGATTTTTTGAACTTTGACCTTTGACCTCCTAAAACGTCTTTTCTCATCATTTTTTTTGATTTTTTGAACTTTGATCTTTGACCTTCTGAAAAGTCTTTTCTCATCATTTTTTCGGATTTTTTGAACTTGGATCTCTCCACCTCCTGAAAGTCTTTTCTCATCATTTTTTTGGATTAACGTCTTTTCTCATCATTTTATCGGATTTTTTGAATTTGTACCTCTCCACCTCCTGAGAGTTTTTTCTCATCATTTTTTCGTATTTTTTGTACTTTGACCTTTGACCTTCTGAAACGTCATTTCTCATCATTTTTTCGGATTTTTTGAACTTGGACCTCTCCACCTCCTGAAAGTCTTTTCTCATCATTTTTTTGGATTAACGTCTTTTCTCATCATTTTTTCGGATTTTTTGAACTTTGACCTTTGACCTCCTGAAAGTCTTTTCTCATCATTTTTTTGAATTAACGTCTTTTCTCATCATTTTGACGGATTTTTTGAATTTAGGCTTCTCCACCTCCTGAAACGGCATTTCTCATCATTTTTTCGGATTTTTTGAACTTTGACCTTTGACCTCCTGAAACGTCTTTTCCCATCATTTTTTTTGATTTTTTGAACTTTGATCTTTGACCTCCTGAAAAGTCTTTTCTCATAATTTTTTCGGATTTTTTGAACTTTGACCTTTGACCTCCTGAAACGTCTTTTCTCATCATTTTTTCGGATTTTTTGAACTTGGATCTCTCCACCTCCTGAAAGTCTTTTCTCATCATTTTTTTGGATTAACGTCTTTTCTCATCATTTTTTCGGATTTTTTGAACTTTGACCTTTGACCTCCTGAAAAGTCTTTTCTCATAATTTTTTCGGATTTTTTGAACTTGGACCTATCCACCTCCTGAAAGTCTTTTCTCATCATTTTTTTGGATTAACGTCTTTTCTCATCATTTTTTTGGATTTTTTGAACTTTGACCTTTGACCTCCTGAAATGTCTTTTCTCATCATTTTTTCGGATTTTTTGAATTTGTACCTCTCCACCCCCTGAAAGTTTTTTCTCATCATTTTTCGTATTTTTTGTACTTTGACCTTTGACCTCCTGAAAAGTCTTTTCTCATAATTTTTTCGGATTTTTTGAACTTGGACCTATCCACCTCCTGAAAGTCTTTTCTCATCATTTTTTTGGATTAACGTCTTTTCTCATCATTTTTTTTGATTTTTTGAACTTTGACCTTTGACCTCCTAAAACGTCTTTTCTCATCATTTTTTTGGATTTTTTGAACTTTGACCTTTGACCTCCTGAAAGTCTTTTCTCATCATTTTTTTGAATTAACGTCTTTTCTCATCATTTTGACGGATTTTTTGAATTTAGGCCTCTCCACTTCCTGAAACGGCATTTCTCATCATTTTTTCGGATTTTTTGAACTTTGACCTTTGACCTCCTGAAACGTCTTTTGCCATCATTTTTTTTGATTTTTTGAACTTTGATCTTTGACCTCCTGAAAAGTCTTTTCTCATCATTTTTTCGTATTTTTTGTACTTTGACCTTGGACCTCCTGAAACGTCATTTCTCATCATTTTTTCGGATTTTTTGAACTTTGACCTTTGACCTCCTGAAACGTCTTTTCTCATCATTTTTTTGGATTTTTTGAACTTTGACCTTTGACCTCCTGAAAGTCTTTTCTCATCATTTTTTTGAATTAACGTCTTTTCTTATCATTTTGACGGATTTTTTGAATTTAGGCCTCTCCACCTCCTGAAACGGCATTTCTCATCATTTTTTCGGATTTTTTGAACTTTGACCTTTGACCTCCTGAAACGTCTTTTCCCATCATTTTTTTTGATTTTTTGAACTTTGATCTTTGACCTCCTGAAAAGTCTTTTCTCATAATTTTTTCGGATTTTTTTAACTTGGATCTCTCCACCTCCTGAAAGTCTTTTCTCATCATTTTTTTGGATTAACGTATTTTCTCATCATTTTTTCGGATTTTTAGAACTTTGACCTTTAACCTCCTGAAACGTCTTTTCTCATCATTTTTTTGGATTTTTTGAACTTTGACCTTTGACCTCCTGAAATGTCTTTTCTCATCATTTTTTCGGATTTTTTGAATTTGTACCTCTCCACCCCCTGAAAGTTTTTTCTCATAATTTTTTCGGATTTTTTTAACTTGGATCTCTCCACCTCCTGAAAGTCTTTTCTCATCATTTTTTTGGATTAACGTCTTTTCTCATCATTTTTTCGGATTTTTAGAACTTTGACCTTTAACCTCCTGAAACGTCTTTTCTCATCATTTTTTTGGATTTTTTGAACTTTGACCTTTGACCTCCTGAAACGTCTTTTCTCATCATTTTTTCGGATTTTTTGAACTTGGACCTCTCCACCTCCTGAAAGTCTTTTCTCATCATTTTTTTGGATTAACGTCTTTTCTCATCATTTTTTCGGATTTTTTGAACTTTGACCTTTGACCTCCTGAAACGTCTTTTCTCATCATTTTTTTGGATTTTTTGAACTTTGACCTTTGACCTCCTGAAACGTCTTTTCTCATCATTTTTTTGGATTTTTTGAACTTTGACCTTTGACCTCCTGAAACGTCTTTTCTCATCATTTTTTTGGATTTTTTGAACTTTGAATTTTGACCTCCTGAAACGTCTTTTCTCATCATTTTTTTGGATTTTTTGAACTTTGACCTTTGACCTCCTGAAACGTCTTTTCTCATCATTTTTTTGGATTTTTTGAACTTTGAATTTTGACCTCCTGAAACGTCTTTTCTCATCATTTTTTTGGATTTTTTGTACTTTGACCTTGGACCTCCTGAAACGTCATTTCTCATCATTTTTTCGGATTTTTTGAACTTTGACCTTTGACCTCCTGAAACGTATTTTCCCATCATTTTTTTTGATTTTTTGAACTTTGATCTTTGACCTCCTGAAAAGTCTTTTCTCATAATTTTTTCGGATTTTTTGAACTTGGATCTCTCCACCTCCTGAAAGTTTTTTTCTCATCATTTTTTTGGATTAACGTCTTTTCTCATCATTTTTTCGGATTTTTTGAACTTTGACCTTTGACCTCCTGAAACGTCTTTTCTCATCATTTTTTCGGATTTTTTGAACTTGGACCTCTCCACCTCCTGAAAGTCTTTTCTCATCATTTTTTTGGATTAACGTCTTTTCTCATCATTTTTTCGGATTTTTTGAACTTTGACCTTTGACCTCCTGAAACGTCTTTTCTCATCATTTTTTTGGATTTTTGAACTTTGACCTTTGACCTTCTGAAACATCTTTTCTCATCATTTTTTCGGATTTTTTGGTTTTGGACCTCTCGTACCTCTCCACCCCCTGAAAGTTTTTTCTCATCATTTTTTCGTATTTTTTTGTACTTTGACCTTGGACCTCCTGAAACGTCATTTCTAATCATTTTTTCGGATATTTTGAATTAGTACCTCTCCACCTCCTGAAAGTTTTTTCTCATCATTTTTTCGTATTTTTTGTACTTTGATCTTGGACCTCCTGAAACGTCATTTCTCATCATTTTTTCGGATTTTTTGAACTTTGACCTTTGACCTCCTGAAACGTCTTTTCTCATCATTTTTTCGTTTTTTTTTGTACTTTGACCTTTGACCTTCTGAAACGTCCATTTCTCATAATTTTTTCGGATTTTTTGAACTTGGACCTATCCACCTCCTGAAAGTCTTTTCTCATCATTTTTTTGGATTAACGTCTTTTCTCATCATTTTTTTGGATTTTTTGAACTTTGACCTTTGACCTCCTGAAATGTCTTTTCTCATCATTTTTTCGGATTTTTTTGAATTTGTACCTCTCCACCCCCTGAAAGTTTTTTCTCATCATTTTTTCGTATTGTTTGTACTTTGACCTTTGACCTTCTTAAACGTCATTTCTCATCATTTTTTTTGATTTTTTTGAACTTTGACCTTTGACCTCCTAAAACGTCTTTTCTCATCATTTTTTTTTGATTTTTTGAACTTTGATCTTTGACCTTCTGAAAAGTCTTTTCTCATCATTTTTTCGGATTTTTTGAACTTGGATCTCTCCACCTCCTGAAAGTCTTTTCTCATCATTTTTTTGGATTAACGTCTTTTCTCATCATTTTATCGGATTTTTTGAATTTGTACCTCTCCACCTCCTGAGAGTTTTTTCTCATCATTTTTTCGTATTTTTTGTACTTTGACCTTTGACCTTCTGAAACGTCATTTCTCATCATTTTTTCGGATTTTTTGAACTTGGACCTCTCCACCTCCTGAAAGTCTTTTCTCATCATTTTTTTGGATTAACGTCTTTTCTCATCATTTTTTCGGATTTTTTGAACTTTGACCTTTGACCTCCTGAAACGTCTTTTCTCATCATTTTTTCGGATTTTTTGAACTTTGACCTTTGACCTCCTGAAACGTCTTTTCTCATCATTTTTTTGGATTTTTTGAACTTTGAATTTTGACCTCCTGAAACGTCTTTTCTCATCATTTTTTTGGATTTTTTGAACTTTGACCTTTGACCTCCTGAAACGTCTTTTCTCATCATTTTTCGGATTTTTTGAATTTGTACCTCTCCACCTCCTGAAAGTTTTTTCTCATCATTTTTTCGTATTTTTTGTACTTTGACCTTGGACCTCCTGAAACGTCATTTCTCATCATTTTTTCGGATTTTTTGAACTTTGACCTTTGACCTCCTGAAACGTATTTTCCCATCATTTTTTTTGATTTTTTGAACTTTGATCTTTGACCTCCTGAAAAGTCTTTTCTCATAATTTTTTCGGATTTTTTGAACTTGGATCTCTCCACCTCCTGAAAGTCTTTTCTCATCATTTTTTTGGATTAACGTCTTTTCTCATCATTTTTCGGATTTTTTGAACTTTGACCTTTGACCTCCTGAAACGTCTTTTCTCATCATTTTTTCGGATTTTTTGAACTTGGACCTCTCCACCTCCTGAAAGTCTTTTCTCATCATTTTTTTGGATTAACGTCTTTTCTCATCATTTTTTCGGATTTTTTGAACTTTGACCTTTGACCTCCTGAAACGTCTTTTCTCATCATTTTTTTGGATTTTTTGAACTTTGACCTTTGACCTCCTGAAATGTCTTTTCTCATCATTTTTTCGGATTTTTTGAATTTGTACCTCTCCACCCCCTGAAAGTTTTTTCTCATCATTTTTTCGTATTTTTTGTACTTTGACCTTGGACCTCCTGAAACGTCATTTCTAATCATTTTTTCGGATATTTTGAATTTGTACCTCTCCACCTCCTGAAAGTTTTTTTCTCATCATTTTTTCGTATTTTTTGTACTTTGATCTTGGACCTCCTGAAACGTCATTTCTCATCATTTTTTTCGGATTTTTTGAACTTTGACCTTTGACCTCCTGAAACGTCTTTTCTCATCATTTTTTTCGTATTTTTTGTACTTTGACCTTTGACCTTCTGAAACGTCATTTCTCATCATTTTTTCGGATTTTTTG